>NC_030430.2:17177726-17210226 GCF_001660625.3 Ictalurus punctatus
ATAATCGACATTTAACACGTGTTTAAGTAAATGATATGGGGAAAAAAAAAAAAACGAAACATGTAGATATGTTATTCAATAATTTTTTGCATGGAAGGGTTCCATAGAATTTGGCTCATTGCAGATCCATCCATACAGTTGTATACGAACGCCGTGATTCTCTCACTCATGATCTATTGTGAAACCTCTTAAAGCTTTACATCAGAAGCAGAACCGTTATCATCGTTTTAAAGAAAGTAACATTTTCACCTGAGAAAATCTGGTGCATACAGTTTTCAATATTTGTCACGCAGAGGAACAACACAGCGGGATTGTGTAGTCTCTTTCAGAAGGAAAGCTTTTAACCAACTGCTATTTTCTTCTAAGGCATCAGAGGGCTGGATTTCAAAAGACAGATGAACACTTATAGTCCTTTCATAAGTCAGTAGAAATCATGACTTATTCATAGACAGATCTGCGCTCATTAGAATCTCCATTGTGCTGCTTTGTCATCTTAACTGATCGTCTAGCCGAGTGTCTTGTCATGTTGTTTTTTTTGTTTGTTTCTTTTCCCCTCGCCCGCATCCATTCCTTTTCATGCTGGTTAAATGAGTTGTATCGACTTTGTTTGTATACGTACATCCTTTATTAACTCTGTTACAGTACAGTCTTATTTCCTGTGTTTGTACAGTTGAGGTCATAAGTTTACATACGCCTTGCAGAATCTGCAAAATGTCAATCATAGAAGAATAAATGCACAAGAGGGATCATAAAAATTGTTTCCTTTTTTTAGTATTACCCAGACGAAGCAATTTCACATAACACATGTTTATATACAGTCCACAAGACACAATAATAACCGAATTTACACAAACGGACCAGTTGAAAAGTTTACATGCACTTAATTCTTAGTACTGTGTGTCGTTACCTGGATGATCAGTGTTTATGCTGCTCACTGTTCTTCAGAAAAATCCACATTTCTTTGCTTTCCCAGCATCTTCTGCATGTTTGACCCCTTTCCAGCAGTGACTATATGATGTTGAGATCCGTCTTTTCACACTGAGGACAACCGAGGGACTGGTGCACAACTATTACATAAGGTGTAAACATTCACCGATGCTCAAGAAGGTGACGCGATACATTAAGAGCCGGGCGGGGGGTGCAAACTTTTGAACAGGATGATCAGTGTAAATGATTATTTTGTCTTCTGGGAAATATGTAAATATCTTCTGTAGCTTCTGAAAGGCAGTACTAAATAAAAAAATCTTGAAACAAAATAACAATTTACACTGTTCATCATGTCCAAAAGTTTACACCCCCCTGGCACTTAATGCATCACGTTGCCTTCTTGAGAATCGGTGAATGTTGGCACCTTTCGTAATAGTTGTGTGCGCGTCCCGCAGTTATCCCATTTTGCAGATTCGGCAAGGGGTATGTCAACTTATGACCTCAACTGTACATGATATGCACTACAATATTTTAGGGAGCTTTTAACATCTGTCCAGGGACGACAGATGCAAATGAGTGTTTGTTTACACCGCCGTTGATGCTGTTTTTATTAACAAGCCCTGAGACAACCTAATAGGTGTAAATAAAATCGATACTTTATTACAGTGAAACAACTGCTGTTCGGATAGGCTCCAGGGAAAAACCGGCTTTGTCTTATCTACAGTATGAAAACATCTGGGATTTGTAACATCACAGGATCTCAGTCCTTGATGGCGCGTCCTTCTTATCTTGTTGACATACATCGCTACTTATTGAGGTTATTATCGAGTTCCTCTCTGCTTCGAGCACTGCTGTTCAGCCCACGTTCATTTCCCTATGAAGTGTAGCACGCGTATGCTCGTACACTCTTAAACACTCCTGTCAAATATTATCATAAAGGGGAGCACGTCAGTATAAAAACGGGCGCTCGTGTGCGTGGATGAGCGGGCGCCTGTGCTTTCTCGCTTACACTTTCTTGTAATTATTGAAATTGATGTTTGCGGGGCCGCTCTAAATCTTTAGGCTCTGCGGGTAATAAAGACACGGGCGCAGTGAAGCCGCTAGGCTGCAAAATAAAAGGCAATCAACCTTCCACTTCCTGCCTCCTTTTGCGCGAAACAGCAGAAATACTAATTAAGCGGGAACAGCGCCTGACTACTGTTTTCTCACCCTTTCACTGATGAAGAGCCCCCCCCCCCCCCCCCCCCCCCCACCCCCCCCACCACACACACATACTCAATCCCACCAGCTTGTTTTAGCTGCTCATTATTTCCACAATTTCATGCGTCAGGAGGGTTTTTCCCCAAGACTTCATACGAGAAGGTTATGGCGGCGGAGAGGGAGAAGCTCTCCCAGTTCCTGTCCGTGGATCAGCGATTCTTTGTTGATTGCGATCGACGGCCGTGCCACTCCAGAGAGGGAGGCAGGCGCTCCATTGATCCCACCATCGATTTCCGAGATCACTGCCTGTTTTTGATGACATCAGATTCGCCGCTCTCTTTTGTCATCTTAAGTGTTCTGCAAGTCCTGCCTGGCCTGTTAGGAAACCACATCAGCGCATAATTGAGCCAGCTTTGTAACCTTCCTTTCTTTTCTCGCACGGAGATTAATTACTGTCTTGTCACATGCGATCATTCTTCACCTTTCAAGCAAATTGCAAAGAGCTGAAGGGTGTGTGTGTGTGTGTGTGTGTGTGTGTGTGTGTGTGTGTTTTTTGTTTTGTTTTTTTTTCCCACCAGGTGGCAGGGCGTTTTGTTTATTCTGTAAGATGCATGCTTGATGAAGGGGTTTTGGACAGCGTGTCCATTTTATCATCTCCTCCTCGGGCCTGCGGAGGACAGCGACGCCAACGTGCAGTTTCTTCTCTAGGCTCGAGCTGTCCCGGAGCCCTGCTTGGAGACCACAACGCTCCCCGTTGTTGTCCTCCTCTTGGCAGAATGCTAATTAGAGCTGAGCGAGTCTCGCCCGCCCACGCCGTCGAGCAAGCTTTTGTACTTTCCAATCCGCGTCATTCGGAGGTGAAAAACATTTCAGCGGGCCGTAGTCAGAAACGAAAGGTTGTGTACGCGTTGTTGCTACACGTTTGCGCTGACCCTTAGTGAATTGCGTAGCTCTTGTAGCTAAGAGTGACCCGTTTCTGACATCTTTCCCCACCCTACCCCAAAAGGATTCCTTTTTTTTCCCTGCTCTGCCCATGCAGTGACAGCAAGCCGTGTGATATTAATAGCTACCCAGCAGCTGCGTTTAAAGGTTTCGGTCCGTGCTGTCATCACTCACCTCCGTGTCAACTGTCGGCACACAAAGCCGACTTTCTGTCATTAATTATCATGTACGAACCCTGCGCAAACATGAATTAATAAAAGCACGGAGAGGAGCGGCGCCGTCTTCTTTGCTTTGAGCACCTCTTCGCAATGAAAGCCAAATAATGCTCCTGACAGCAGCAGTTTAAATTTCACTCCTCGCCCAAGCGGTTTTGTCACATTGCAGCTATCATGCCTGAGAGAGAGAGAGGGAGAGAGAGAGAGAGAGTCAGAAAGACACTGTTTCTATCTGCTGTAGCCTCACAGAGTGTTGCAGTATGCCCTGCTAATCATGGACATGCACTACAAATTAGCCTGAAAACAATACAATTCTCCCTTGCGCTTTCTCTGCTTCCTCCCCAGAGGGTTTTGTCTTGCCCATGCAGCCATGGATACAGCCCAAACGAGGGGGTGGATGGGGGGGGGGGGGTGTGATAGGGGAGCGATTTCCTCTCTCATTGTGTCCCCTTACTTTACCTTTCTGAGGCTCTGCCAGAGGAGGGCTTGTCTAGCTTGTAAATGGTGGTGTGGCGATAAGGATGATGAAAAGGAGCAATAAGGGTGACCTTTCCTTGGCTGCAGAGATGCCGAGAACGGGGAGAGAGAGAGAGAGAGAGATGGAACGTAGCGAGACGGGGTGAATCTTGACTATCTGAGCAGGGTGGGGTGGAGGGGGTTCAAGGCTTTGGCAGGAAATGACAGGCACACCTTAATTGTGTCAGACACTCGAAATGAGAAACAATAATGCGGTAACAGTCGGCTCCTGAGATCCCAATCTGTCCGTCCGGGTGAAGGAGTGGGAGCAAATGACGGAGGTACGAGGAGCGGCTCGCTCGTCAAAGACCGCGTTTGTTTTCTCGGTGGGCTGCGATCGTGCACGTCTCTGCCGTTTGGTGTCGGCGTGAGGCGAGCACCGCTGCACCACCTGGTTTGACTTGATAATACCGCGCTGATGAGTCTGGGGGGAAATCACAACGCGGTGCCAAAACTGCGCCGTTAAGGATGCTGTCAGTTCTCCTCGCCGCTGATAAAAAAAAAAAAAAAAAGACCGAATGAAGTAGAGAAAAGGAGCGAGCAGGCAGGCAGTGGATATAGCTGTCAAAGCACTAATGCCTCTGACTGTCTTTTTATATATATATATAGGCTAAGAGGTGTGTGGATCGGCACCTTTGTCTGTCTGGCCTGTAATTTAAATTTTATAGTCATGCTTCTGGCTTCTTTACATCTTGATTAGTGCTACTTGTGCAGGGATGGAAGATAAACCTCTTTCGTGTGGATTAAGTTGAAGCCAGCAAATATTGAATATAGTGAAGACATAAAGTAAAGCTCCGATAACACCGAGCTGTTAATACCTGGGGACTGGTATTTTAGGGAAAAGCTGAAATCTGGACGAGTCACGGTTCTTCCGTAATGACCTAAAAGATCTCATTCAAACTGATTGTGATCAGCTGATTGTGATTTATATGAATGTATGGAGTTCGCCACTCAGAACGAGCTTCATAATCACGAGCTTCAATATGGTCAATATGGTGATGTGATATTAGGTTTTTTTTTTTTTTCTTTTTCATGCTTGAAAGCAATTGGGAAATGGTACCATTTTGTACAGAACCTTATTATTCCTTCTTTGAAATCATTTATTTGTATGATTGAAGCAACACTACTTTGACTGGCAGTTTATTAAGAGGCCTATAGGCTATATCAGAATCCGAATGAGCTTTATTGCCAAGCGTGCTCGCGCGCACACAAGGAATTTGACTTGGTTAGTGAAGCTTCCAGTGTGCACACAACAATGACAGCAGGACACATAATAATAATAATAATAATAATAATAATAATAAAATAGGATCAAATAAAGAAGACATGGTACTATGAGATGCTATGTACAGCTCTGCAAGGGGTAAGGGAGTGTACAGAAGGTGGGGGTATTTACAGGAAATAGAATAAATAGAAGTGAATTTACAATTGTACATACAAGGCTTTTCACAGTGGAAAAAATAAATATCATATTACATAGGACTGTTGTGTATCGTAGAAATGTCTTCATGTGCTATATTTGTAGCATATCGACCACGCCAACATCAAGAATTATCTGTAGCTGTGTTTTCCATGTCACATGATGATATCTTGTGAAGACAACTACAATCACGCGATTTAGTGCCTTCAAGATTTAATAAAGTAGTGCTGAATAACACATTTACAGTATATAGCTTCTGCTGTAGTAATAGGTTTTTATATATTTATTTGTATTATGTCTTCCTATATCATTAATCATTTATTTGCATATATGTGTATGTGTGTGTATATATAGTGTGTATATATACATACACAAATATATTTATCTACATACATATGTGTATAATGTAACATATTTATATAATATATATATACATGCATATACGCTTATTTGTGTGTGTGTGTATATGTGTATATATATATGTATGTATGTATGTATGTATGTATGTATGTGTGTGTATTTAAAAATATAGAAATTTATATACCCTTTTTTTTTCTTTCTTTTTTTTTTTTTTTGCATGAGGATCACCAGCCCAGATTTGATTGGACGATGAATTGACACAAGTTGTTACTGATTTTTTTTTTCTTTTTTTTTTTTCTTCTTTTTCTTCTCCCCTGTTTTCTTTCCCCGCACCTGCCCAGATGTGCACAGTAACATAATCAAAAATCACAAGATTCATACCCAGGTGAACAGAAGGGATTGCATTTTGAGAGATTAACAGGCATATCTGATGAATATACGAGCAGGATTAGGCAAATGGTTCCGTTAAAAGCATATTTAAGCACATCGAGAGAGGGCTGGCATGGAGGAGGTGGGGTTTAAAGCTCTTGGCCATGAATAAAAGGTAATTAACTTAAAGATTAGCACGAGTCGATTCCAAACACTTTGTTCACAATGCATGTGCATCGAGCTCTGTGTGTACTGTTCTAACTAAAGGATGCAGCGTACAAATATCTAAAGGAATCACTCTCCCTCTCTCTCCCCCTCTCTCTCTCTCTCTCTCTCTCTCTCTCTGTCTTTCTGTTGCTTTTTTCTGCTTTCTCTCTTTTTCACCCTCATTCTCTGCATGTGTGTTATCACACTGGATGCTGTTACAATTAATATTAATGCAGTGTGAAGCACACTAGAGTGGCCTGATCCCCACGCCTGGCTGAGAGAGTAGTAGCAGCAAATCCACGGAGCACGGATAAGGATCGATACAGGATATGACAATCCTAATGTGCCGGCTGTGCAGTGAGAGGGATAAAGATGGAGGATGGAGGAGGACAGAGCCAGAGGCAGCAGTGGCGGCATCTCTCTCTCTCTCTCTCTCCTGTCTGTGTGGCTGTGACTATACACGACAGCTGCAGTCGCCATTGTGCGCGGCTGTTTATTTAGTCATGTGGTAATGATGCTTGACCTTTCCATTCGAGCCCCAGCCCCGCATTTTAACACGCCTCTTTCTTCCCTACGCTCACTTTGAAGACTCGCTTTGTCAGTACGTGTGGTCTAAAACCAGAACGTATGGCCGTGTATGCACAGCGGACATCTTGGCTCTGCCAAACCTACAAGAGCCTCGTCTTAAATTAGTATGCGTTTGGGAGCGACTACAAAGCACTTCATTATGCGAGATCGTATTAAACTCTGCCTTGCGATTGGCTGCTTTGTCTAAATCAGACACACAAGCCGTAATCTTCATTTTCTCAGAAGGAAGCAAGGGCAGAGGGGAGTACAGAGAGTGACAGAGAAGCGGAGAGAAGAAGGAGAGGCAGGGGAAAAAAATGGTGCCTGGAAATCATCAGGCATTAGAAAGCTTTGTAGTCTCTTTCACGAGGGTGGGAGGTGCTGTGTCGATATTTTGTACCGTTAGGTTAGATTGAGTGTTATTCTTTTCTTTTTCCTTTTTTTTTTTTTTTTTTTTTTTGGTTTCTGTGTTTGCACCGAGCTCCTTTCATCCCAGGGAAGGTTTGTGTGGCTTTTTTTCCCCTTCATCTCGAGCAGGCTGGCTAGCGCGCAGCACTCCCCAGAGAAGCCCATTATACAGGAGTGATATCAAACCATGAATCATTTATGCTAGCTGCGCATACACGCGCCACCTGCATTTTTAATGACCGATTATTGCGTTCCATAAACAGAGCTTTAAAAAATTTAAATCATATAGATTCCTTTCAGTTAAAAGGGAAGTACGGCACTCTTGATTGGGCAGGATTAATTCTTTCTCTTTATTCTATCTCCCTCTTTTTTTTTTTTTTTTTTTTTATAAAGAAATCAGCTGTTTTACCTTCTCACTAGTCACTTTGTCATACTCACTTCACTGAGCAAGATGACATTTTAACAATTACCCCAGGTGTAAAATGGCGGTGTGGGGTGTTGATGTGACTCAGGCCTAACACTACCAGCTTTGCCTCTTTATTAGGGATCAGACTGCTGAAGCCTCCACAAATATAGAGGATCTGCTGCTCGCTTGCCCTCTTTCACAGCCTCTCCATCTCTCTCTCTCGCTCTCTCTCTCCTTCTTGATCTCTCTCTCTCTTCATCTCTCTCTGTCTCTCACACAAACTCTCTCCATCTCTCCCTCTCTATCCCCACCCCCACACACACACTCACTAGTTTCTGTGTAAATATCATGCTCACTGATGAGGCAAAAAAAAACTGATTACATCTCCACAAGGGGATTAAGGCAGCCATTTTCTTTAACTCTTAATAAATGTCTGAGTCTCTTCTGCTGGCCAGAGGTCAAATTTCAGAGAAGCTCCCGTGGATTTTAAATAGGTCTGGAAGCAGTGTGTAATGATGCCATTCTCACATCTGCCCTAACATGGTTTTTGATCATCAGCTTTGCCTGTGCGTCTGCCGATCGTCTGCGTCAGTCCGAAAACCAGATATGAAGGATTAAAAGAACCCTCCACCCTGGAACGTACTGAACGTGATTATATTGAAATATTTCTGTTTCTAACGTTGTATTTTCGTTATTCCTGTGAGAACTTAGGCGTTCGTGAGCCACTCTGACATCACAGGGTGACGTTCCACAGTCAGCACGGTTAGAGTGGCAGGAATAGGAGAAAATAGATCAGATTTATGATCGGATTTCGCTGTTAGCGCCTAATAACGCCGGACTCCGGACTGCGCTGCAGCTATGCAATATTCCAGCGAGGTATTAGCATGAAAGTTGCAGCTTTGCCACCCTTTGCTAAATTCCTCTGGCACCACTCTCAGCAGGCAGTCAAGCAGCATTGTGGGTAATGTAGGGAAATGTCAACCAAAGGGAAAATAGATGGTGGATATTTCCATGAAGTGTGTTGCAGTCTAGATAGCATTACACCAGCATTATACTCGTTGCAACCAGTTCTGTTTGAACACCACAACCAAGCACGAACGCTTCCTAACCAAGCCAGCTGTTAAAAAACCAATTACATTCGTAACGCAGTAATCAGTCGTAATCGGAGAAAACAAGCCCTGCACAAGCGACACTGCAGCTTCGTATTGATTTGGGAAAGAGTAGCTCAATGAACTCTTCGTGAAACTGATCTTGTGTTTGACGTGGAGATTTTCCACGTCTTCATGAGTATGTCTCATCACTCAACACGCTTTTAATTCTTAAATGACGTTTTGAACACCTGTTGCTGCCTGCAAGCTGTAACTGCGCTTAACCCTTGTGCATCAGTTAAAAAGAGTTGCACACGGGTCCACAGAGGACACAAATGTCCATGTCCAAAAACTGTCATAAAAATCTTATATATTCAAAAAAAAATTTCCACTTTCACTGACGTCATATCGGTTCTGATCATAATGATCAAACATTCATTCATTTTCAGAATTGTAACCCTTTAAATGCTGGTTTGTTTACATAATGCCACAGATGTTTTTGTTTGTTTGTTTGTTTGTTTGTTTGTTTTTTATGAAAAAAGAAAAATAGTAATTATTTTCCATATACTAAATGCTAAGCAGAATTTTTTTTCTTGGATTATTACAGTCTTTGATATGTCAGTGATTAACAGCAACATTAATTCTGATGCATTCATATTGTTTATGCAGCGTCAGATTTGGAGAAAAAAAAAAAAAAACTACCAATCAGGTAAATAAAGGACAAAAATGTCCATGTCAAAAAAAAAAAAAAAAACTGTCATTGAAATATTATATATTGTTGTGTGTTTTTTTTTTTCCCCCAAATCTGACGCATCAGTTCTGATCACAGCTTCCAAACATTCAGTCATTTTCAGAACTTTAACCGTTTAAACACCGGTTTCTTTACATAAATCTTCAAAAATCTTCAAAGCTCAGTAACCTTCTTTGACTCATATACATGGGGTGGGGTTTGTGATTTCCAGTACAATCATTTCTTTCTTTCAAACTGTTCACACGCACAAACTTTTCAGTACACACACAGCACAACTGTAATATCCATACAAACACAAACACTCCCACACAATTATAGCTGCATCATTTATTCAGTTGGTCTGCAGTGCTCTATAATACAGCAGAATCAGAAAAAAAAAAAAAAAAAACCAAAAGGAAAAGCATGTCTTTTCCCCAGAGGCTAAACCCGAGAAAATAGCACACATTTCAGAATGAAAAAAATAAATAAATTCAATGTTTTGAACTCTTGTCAATACAATAAAAGCCTGTTAACACAGAATGCATGATTTTATGCTTAAACATCACGGGGATTAAATATTGCAGTTTGAATGGGTTTCAATGGGGGACATTTTTGTCCTCAGGGTCCTGAGTGTATCTGTTTTGTGCAACTAGTTTCAAATAGATTGATGGAAGTAAATGAGGGTGAAATATGTTTCAATTCTAATAATACACACCTTTTGCAAAATTTGTGCTGTTTGCATTAACACAGATCAAATGATTTAAAAAAAGGGGGAAAAAATGTCCATAAGGACAGACACGGGTTAAAAACACCGAGAAATCCCCCACCTCCCCAACCCCTACCCCCCCTTCCCCCCTTTCCTGATCAATTCCTGAGACTTTCCTGATCAACTGCATGGCGGTTGATTCCACTCATTCAAACACTTGTGTAAACATGTATCTTTCTAAACATATTAAAACCGCACCTTTTGAATGTCTGACTCATTTCAGATGTAATGATTGTATTAGGCTTGTATCATTTTAGCACCGAACCTACAGATAATTCTTTCAGCCGAGTCTTCTGTTTTTCATCTTAATGGCTGGTATTCAGTAACAAGTGTTCACTATGAATTATTCATTAACTACAGCACAATTGATAGAAGGAATGGAGTTATTTATTCCTTAATGGATCCTAGAAATGTAAGACTTTATAAAAAGAAGCGCAGGTTGAAAAAAAACAACAAGCAAAAACATTCCATCACCACAGTGTGTGCTAATTTTGAGTCATTTGCTCTTTATATTTATTTATTTATTTATTTATTTGTTTATTTATTAAGCAGCCTTTGTGTTGGTTGCTTTGCATTAGTTTGAAAGTCTGAGCACGAAGTGGTGCAACAGAAAAGCGTTCGGAAAGTTGCGTTTGAGTGACGATGCCACACCCAACCATGGCCCAGTGTCCAAGAGAGCATTGCTCTATGGGCGGGAGGGACAATGTTATTCACTTTCCAGTCAATCACAGTGATACTAGCCAATCATGGGCGTCTGTGAAATCATGTATGCGGAAGAGGGTAGGTAGCACGTTCCTCAGCAACGGTGTAAAAATGGCGGGGCGATTCCAAGCACATGCACGAGCAAGGACAAAACAGAAAGCCGGTCCAGTTCTGACGCGTGCCATTTCTGATTAAGCGGGTCAAGGAGCACACTGCGTCAAACTGGATTTACATGGAAGCTTACGGAACACAAATGGATTAGCCGGCTTCAGAGGTGAATGCTCGTAATTGACTCGTTTTGTTTTTTCTTAAACGCAGTCGCCGAGGGGAGATGAGAAATCTGTTCCAGATGCCGATCCGAGCGAAACGTGAAATAAGGCTGAAATGCGTGGAGGGGCGGGGGTTGAGACGGCTGCGTGTGCCGCTTTGACTGAACTCCTATGTTAGGGACAGCTGTACATTGTCAGAACAAAACTGCCTTCTTCCCTAAGCATTACCCCTCCCCACTTTGTTCCTTCCCCGGCTCCTCCCCACCTCCCTCAGCTCAGGGCGTCACAGCTGTTGCGCTGGATTGGGGGGGCGGGGGGTGAGCCGTCACTGCACCGTGGCTCCTCAGACAGGGCTGCATTGATTGCAGTTGATCTACGTGCACTCTGTAAATCTTAACGCCGGCATTAAAAGGAGGCAGTAATGAATTCACCCTGACGTAGCCACGATGCTTCCCAGCAGTTAATTGGCTCTGACGCCTCCTGGTAACTGCGATGATACCACTTCATGAGCTTGCATGAATTAAGATCCGCTTAATACTTTAGATATGTGGATGGGAACCACTTCCTGTTCTCCTCTCCTTTTTTTTTCCCCTTATCTGTGTCTCTATGTCTTTCTTTCGTACCTAGTTTCTAACTCTGGCACTTTATTAAAGCGACACACTTGCTTGCACTGTTTGTTTTGATTCTTACAGCAGCCAGGGCTGTCATAGCTGATAAAAAGGCTGTCCTTCAGATTGCTGCTCAGCATCTGTGTTTACTCTCCTGCCCCGGCCTGCGCTGCCGAGAAAGAAAGGGAGACAGAAAGGAGACAAAGACGGGGGACGACCTCACTGACTCGGTTAGACGTTTATCAGCAAACAGCGGTATGTTTGGATCAACTCGCACATGGTGTGAATCAGCAACGGAGGATTTGTATAGGATTCTTCGGGATTTGTGTACAATTTCTTAAAGATGCTAACAGCGCAGTAGTAGTCATATTTGTCCGGAGACGTGCAACGAAAAAAGGTCGCACGTGTGTGGTGTACAAGGGTTGTAAAGTGTAAGGAATTTTCTTCATCGGTCATTGCTGACGTCCCTCAAACATGCTTTATTGGGAACTGATTTTAAAGCAAAATGATTGAGATATAAAAAAAATCCCCCCCCCCCCCCCCCCGCTGAAATATAACTTCAACTTATAACCACTTGCATAGGCAACTCATGATTTAGCTTTAGGAGTTTTTTTTTTCTTTTCTTCCTCCTTCCCCTTTTTTGTCTGCCAATTCCCACCCACTAGTCAGCTCTTCCTTCCAAGACGCATGAAGCGAACTACCACGTCTTTTCAGACTGATGCTCATGCCGTATCAGAGGGCAGCGTAACACATTTGGAGGTACGCGCTATCCGCCATCTTCCGCATACACACGCTCACAGACGCCCACGATTGGCTAGTGTCGCTCTGATCGACAGGGAAGGGAGTATGCCATCCGTCCCACCCCGAGAGAACAGCCGAGTTTCCTCTGCAGGATTTCCTCCCACAGATTCATACTAGCAAATCCTAACGCTTTTGTTACTCCACTGCGAGCCTCACAGTACCAGCAGTAGAGCGCAGCAAAAATGACGTATTTTTGTAGGCCGACCCGGAAGTTAGCATCACCCTGGTTCCCTCGTTTTGAATTTTGAAACGTAAAATAGCAGAAGTAAAAAGCTAAAGTTAGGCTATAAACGAACTACACCAAGGTTGCATGACTTCAGCGTCACCACCACAATTTGAGAACACCATTCTAAATTGATAAATCTACAAGTTGGAAAGTTCGAGTGGGAATAGTTTGCAAGAGCGCGAGTATAAACACAACGTGGCTGTAGTAGAGGAGTTTTCCTGTTTGGCACGATGACGTTTAATGTCCCCGACAACCGCTGTAGTCTCATTTAGCCACTTATTAACAACCGCCTTTTTCAAGACACGTAAAAGCTTTAAAAAAAAATCACGAGTCGGGTATGACTGATGTGTTTTATGTCGTAGAGTACAACGTGAAAATATCCCGAGTAGGTCTGCAACAACTAATCGATTATTTAAAATAATCGAACGTGAATATCGTTAATGATTATTCGGGTCTGTGACGTCATGTAGATAACCCCCCCCCTATGAATAAAACACATCTGAGAAACCGCGGAGGTCACAGAGTGAGCTGCTGCGGGAAAAGCGCACGATCCAGGTCGTCCAAAACGTGAGTGTTTTTATATTAAGTTCTTCAAACAAACTCGTAAGTGTATTGACGTGGCTCGTCGCGTCAGGATACCGAGACGGATGCGTGTGAGGTTTAACGTGTTCCAGACATGTTTTCTTCAGCGCAGAAATGACCGTTTTACCTTTATATCCTTATCTGTAAATGTTAGAAATTCACACCAGTATTTCCATTTAACGTGAAGCCTCGTCCTGAGAGCGAGGGAGCGAGTCTCCGTTAAACTTCACCGAATGAGCCCGAGTCCACGCAGGCACGTCAATCAAACAGCGCGCAATAGAAAAGAAGCGCAATATCTCTGACCCAAATAGACATTTTGAGCAAATATGTTTAGAGCTATATTTAGAAACAAAAGTAATTGTTTTGTAATGTAACTGTAATGGGGTTATAACATGTAATTGTGTAAAAATGTTATACATTTACAGAATGAAGGAACATGTTACTGCAGAACATTCCACCTCTTACCAGTTAACACTTAATTTATGCTTTTTTTTTTTTCTTTTTTAGTATTTTAATATAGTGATTTATTTCTGCTTTAAAGCTTTTGGACAGTCAGTTGTTGTTGTTGTTGTTGTTGTTGTTGTTTTTTTTTCAAAATATAATGTTAATATTTTTAAAGAAACATTTGCACAATGTTTAGCATAGCCCACATAGATACATTTCATATCTTTTTTTCATAGCCTTCAACATGCACAATGTTTGAAGGACAACATCGGGCAGAATGTGAAATAACGTCCCCCCCCCCATCCGAAATACAGAAAATAAAAACTGGCCGTTTAATCCGATTAATCGAAGAAATAATCGACCGAATAATCGATTATCAAGAATAATTTTTAGTTCACGCCCTAATCTCGAGCTTGTGTTAACCACAGACCATATTTTCAGGCATTTAACCGAAACCCCATTAAAATAAATAAATAAATAAATAACACTAATTCCTGCAGCACTCCTATATGCATAAGTCTGTTTTTTTTTTTTTTTTTTTTTTTCCCCTCACAGGAAAAAAAAAATCCGCAACAATAGAAACCATCACAGAAATTCTAATGGTTTTGAATACAAATTACAAACCATCAGCTAACCATTTAAAACCATAACTGATCCTTAATGGTATCCACTAGACATACCATGCCACTAATATAAGTCAACAAATTACCACTAGAGGCCCACAAGGACCATTACAGTTTCCATTAAAACCAATACACCTCCCATTATAAGCATTACAAATTCTGTGAGGGTTTCTCTTGTTTTTCCCCCAGCAGCGTCTTCATATGTCACTGCTGCTTCTTCTATTTCGTGTAAGCTATCGCTGTAAATCATTACATTTTACCACTAGTGCAGAATGATGACAAACATAGTAAAACATTATAAAACTCCAAATTTATACTGTAGTTGACTTAATGGTAGTTCATTGGCCTTTGATCAAACATGAACAACTTGAGCGTTCTACATATCTCCATCCAAATAGATTTCTCCTTGTGCTCATGCTAATTGTTGTCAGTCATGTAACAACTCGGTGTCCGTGATCTCGATATCAATTCTGCGTGTTTCTATATCATAGCTGTGCAAGATGAAGCAGAGTGCGAATGCAAATTCATGCTCGGTGCTAACAAAACGGAGTGCTGTTTTGTTCCGTATTAGAGGAGTCATCTGAAAGGGCTTGAAAAGCGCGAACAGGCAGGCAAGGCCGCAGCAGTGAGTCACAACGCGATCGAGAAGCATCCCAGCCTCTGGATATCGGATCGAAGGTTTCACAATAGCCGCATGTTTTAGAGCGGTGATCCCGAGCGGCTGCGGGATTTCCCTCGCCTGGTTTACAAACGTAACAGCAAGTTGCCTTTTTGTTCATGGTGTCGGGGAGCAGGTGAGAAATGATCTGCTACGAAAATGCGTGCTCTCTCTTAAGCTCGGCGCTCTTGGTATTGCGAGTTAAAAGTATGGACTTGAACTTTCTGGGCACAGCCTGAAGAATCTAAACTGTCGCTTTTCTTAAAATGTGCTCAGGTTTCCGAAATACGTACTCTCTTTGTGTTTGGTTGAAGCCAAATGTTTGATGATTTCAGAGGTCCTTTGAGAGATCCCAATAAACTCCTGACCCGATTCTATAACAGACCGTCATAACACGTTCTTCACATCAGTTAATATGATGACGATCCTCTAACGATAGATTTAAGATGAAGCAAAATGACTGCTTTCTGCTGACGTGTGATTCGATCGAGTGCAGACAATAAGTTCACGTAAATAGACGTCCATTTCAAGGCGAGTTTGAGGTAATAAGCTAATTTTTCTGTCCATTAGCATGTTTTTTTTTTTTTTTTTTTTTTTTAAGTTTCGCCATTGCAATTACAGTATTTGTAGCCGTTCTGTGAGTTTTGCGTGATCTTAAGCCGTCCTCCTATCCGGTGCCTTCGCAGCAGAGGTCACACAATCGAACGACACGGTCCGAATTCCGTCTTCGTCTTAAAGACCTTTTCACGATGCGCAAACTGACCGAGCGACCGGTAATTTGAGCTAGGAGGATGTGTGACGGTTTCATAGCAAGTGTCGGTGAACACCCTAAATCGTCATCGCTAAGCGAGGAGGAGGTTAAACACTTAAAGCGTTTTCTATTTGCTCATTTGGATAAACTAATGAGTGGTCTTAAAATAGACCTTACACATGACCGTGTAATTTGAGGCAAGCAGCTTGAGGGTTTGGTAGATGCTGCCGGTTCAAACTATGATTGGGGTGGGGGGGGGAAAAATGACCCACGAAACACGTGTGCTTTTTCTTTCTTTAAAGGCAGCATTCCCTAGTCAAGTAATATCATTTTGCACCTGCACTGTATGCACGAGCACATTTCTGGGCTGCCATGACTGAGAACTGATTGGAAGGAATGTATTCACAGCAGCGTCTACGAAAAAAAAAAAAAAAGAAGCATTACTGTACCTTTTGCTTAATTGAGGGGAAACTCCCCTGACACCTACTCAGGCAGCTCTCATGTCGATTGCAGCCAAGGGGAGGGAGGGAGGGAGGGAGAGAGAGAGAGCGAGCGAGCGCTGAACCCTGACACAAAGACGGACAGAGGAGAGCAGCGAGGAAATTATTAAACAAAAATCGATGCTGTGCCCTCCAACACCCCCTTTCTCCAATCCCTCCATCTCGCCGTCGTCCTCTAGGTGCTCGGGTCCGTCCCCCGACCCTGAAGCAGCTCAGAAATAGCTGTGCTAAATATTTCAGCTCTCAGGAAGAGAGAAGGAGGCAAGAGAAAACAAGACAAAGCACAAGGGAGGGGAGAGCACAAAGGTTTTGACACCCATCGTTTAGATGGAAAGAGGTAGAACGAGCGAGAGGAGTCGAGGTCAGACCAGGGCATCGCTCTTATTGGCCCGTCCGTGTTTGCTCCCATCTGCCTGGGATGCCATGTTAGCGAACGCCTCAACGCTCGCAGATATCATTACCCTTAGGCCCGCAGGCCTCACGCTCGCTTCGGCTGCTGTGTCAATATTGATCCAGAACACGTCAAATAAGAAAATATTATTCCTCCTCTCCCGGTATTGTATTTGCCATAATCAACTGTTGCCGAGGTTTCCTATAAACACTGGTTAAATGAGCGATGGTGGGAGGTGTTATGATGGATGGTGTAGGCACGCTGCCTCGCACTCCTTCATCTGCTGGTTTTAATTAAGCGAGGCCTGCAGCGAGCAGAGAGAAGGGCCGCGCTATTCCAGTGTCCCACAGGAGCATGTAAGTTGCTGATGAGTGAGCAAAGGGGGATCATGGGATTGACGCATTCATATGATTGACCTCCATAGAAACGTTAAACACACTACTACTCTGACCGAGTCCAATCATTTGTATAGTTGACTCGGTAAATCCTAACACTTGAATGAAAGCATTACGCAGTCGTTTATCAGCCGAATGTTTCTCCACGGCATCCGACACGTCCGAGTGACCTCCACAGACTAGAATGGGGACGTGAAAAGAACGGAAAACGGGTTTACTCAAGATTCGTGTATAATGGAGGTCAGCGGGCATTTGTACGATTCCGTTGATGAACATTTGCTTGCTGTTCATTGAGTAATCAATGACAACCTGGCATAATTTGACCACCATGAATCCTTTTATACCACACGATTTGGCAACTCGGACGATGTTTTTGTCTTCTTTAAAGAACGACACATCATGCTTTTTATCCTTTTATAGTTACATGTGATGTAACTCTCTTTCGCTTTGTGGGTTAGCACGTGTACCTCGCACCTCCAGGGTTGGGGGTTCGATTCCCGCCTCCGCCCTCTCCCCGTGAACGTGTGCGCGATTGAGCCCTGCGATAGATTGGCACCCCGTCCAAGGTGTCCCCCGCCTTGTCCCCCGAGTCCCTCTGGGATAGCCTGTAGGCTCCTAGCAACCCTGTAGGATAAGTGGTACGGCAAATGGATGGATGGACGACAAAAACACAGCTTTTCATTTTACAGAGAAAACGCAAAGCGTAAAGCGGACTGTCCTGAAGACTCGGTTGTGTTGGAAAATTTACTTAATCACTTTACCTCTGACTGTTACACTGGAGACTCCTTCCTAAAAAGCTAAATAAACATCTCCACAAAGAAAACTCCACTAGTAGTAAGTCATTTTGATAAATACGTTGGCCTTTTAGCAACGCATTACCAAAAGGTTTTTCTGTGGACAAAGTAGTCTTACCTCAGAGTAGACAAACACCTTTGTTTATTTATTTATTTTCCCAGTAGGGAAATATGTTCCTTCTTGTCTGTGGTTATCATACATACACTACAGATGCTTCGAATTCCTAGAGTATTCCTCCTCTAAATACTGTAATGCCTTTTAAATGTGAGCGATCTAGTCTGGTGTAAATACTTCAAAAGAATCTGTATAGATCTCTAAAGGCATGTTATTAAATAGAAATCATCCTCTTTTTAAACAGCCTGATGGTGACAAGAAAGCCAGTGGCACAAGGTCACGGCAAGGAATGCCTCCCTCCTCATAGAGCGCTCCATTCGTAATCTCTTGCATGTTTTTTCTTTTTTTTTTTTTTTTTCCTTCCCCATTTTAATCCTCCTCCCTTCCTGGATTCCAGCGAACAGGCTTCTGCTGCTCGATGCATGTCGGTGTCCGTGTTAATAAAGAATTCCTCAGAGGTGACAGGGCTCAGTGTTTTGGATATTTAATTGAAGTTTCAAGTCTCTTTAATTAGGCAGGCGCAGCAAGCTCTCCATCTGTCAGCGTGTTTCTCTTTAAAGGGTGTTCGAGAGGGGGGGGAGGGGAGGTGATTCACACCACATACTAACCTGGACGAAAAAGGAGTGTGAACAAAGGGCCAGAGAGAGCCCGAGTGATCGGGCCAGTATCACCCAGCCATGTTGTTGTGCACTGGCTGCTACACTCCTAGCCACAAGATGGAGAGGCTCCATTAAGGTTCTAACCCCTAGACACTCTCTAGTCACTGCTCTTCATCATGCAGACTCTCCCTCAGCCTCAACCCCCTCATTGCAGTGTCACCAGTAGTCCAGTCCTGCAACGCACCACACGCCTGACTGATATTTATCTTTTCCACTAACAATGCACCATTTTTGATTTCTTCTATTTTAATGCCAGTCTTCAAGGTTTCAGAGGGTTGTTGTTTTTTTTTTTGTTGTTTTTTTTGTTTTTTGTTTTTTGTTAAGGTTTAGCGTCATCGTTAAAAACACAACAAAATTGCAAAATTTCATTCCGAAATGCGGAATGAGGTCATCAAAATCGTTGATCCGTATCGGTTTGGTGGTAGAGAGAGACTGTAACTTTCAAATGCATATATATATCTTCTAAACGTGAGTGTTGTCATTGTTTTGGCGCACACTAGCTTATAAATAACCTTAAGGCCGACATATTCATAGTAAAAGCCACAAAACTTCCATTTTGATTTCATGGGGACTTTAAGGAATCCGAAATCCATTTATCCATGTTCCTGTCCATTCAATTTTGAATATTCAGTTTTCTCCTAGCTTTCTGTAGCTAGTCTCTGGACTGACGAGCTTCCTTCAGCTAAATAATGCATGTAAAGCAATGTGATCGGATGAACTGCAACAGGGAATCTGTTACGGAAGTTAATCCGATTCATGTTTAGAAAACTGTCGCTAAACTACATTCAATTTGATTCTCTACCACTGAGGTTTTTGCAAATTTTCATTTCATTTATAAATAAATTTAAGTTAAATCCATCAATGAACGATATTTGCGAATAACCAAATTGATTAATTTAAAACATCTAATTTGAATGTTGTACATTTTAACAAAATATATACATATTATTTAAACATTTTAAAAACTGACCCCCTGCAATTACACCACTGTCCACTAGGGGTCCGCGGACCTCCGGTTGAGAAACACTGCGCTAGCCGGGTAGTGCATAGTGAAAGTGTATAGAATGTCATTTGGGACACAAGTTTTATATTTACTCTCCGGAGCGTGTTTTCGGAACCGAAGAAACGTAATGAGTAAATCTCCCCCGTGCCGTGCAGACCAACTAATCAATAATGAGATTAGTTGACCTCGATAATGTAACGATTAGTTGTTGCAGCTCTAGTATTACAGTAATCTTTAAAGTTTCCTGTATTTGACTGTATGGTAATTTATGAAAGAAGTTCCAGCCACGGACGCTTACTACGCACAATATGATTGGTTAACTTGATCTATATGTGTATTCGACCAAAACGTAGGCCGTTGACCGGGTCAAAATAGATGATGTCGGTTGTTTACAATGACGATCAATCACGTTTTTCTGTGAAGATAGCGATCTGTGGATGTTGCTCGTGGTTAACGACGAAAAGCAAGACATCTGGCTTGTGAGATGATTATGACGTGGTGCTGTAAAGCCGCACCAGTTCTCAGTTCCAGACCTTCAGTATGTAGTTTAAGGACCTTGGGAACATGTTTGTGTAGGATATGTTTACTCCTTGCCCAGTTGTCTTCGTATCATACAGAGAAACACCACAGATCATAATATTAGCTTTGGCTAATATTAGAAGAGGTTATGGCATTAACGTAGTCTACTGTAGTGTAAACGCTATTTTCTAAAGCGCTTTGGATTTTAACTTGGCATGAAGTGGTATAGCGAGCCCGGAGCCCACACACACACACACACACACACACACACACACACACACACACACACACACACACACACACACACACAGTTTCACCCTTGCACACTCTGCTCAGCAAAGCATTCAGGCAGGATGCTGTTCAGCATTCATAGTGTTTGTGCTGTGATTTCAGGTCAGAGTATATTACACACCTTTTAAAATAAATAAATAAATAAATAAATAAATAAAACTCTGCCAGTCACCGATTGAGCATGTTGCTTTTAGAGGCCGTTAATCATTTTGACCTTGACTCAGAATTTACACAAGGCGCATCTTCCTCTCACTTGTCTTTAAAGACCTCTGGTGTTGACTAGGGTTGATGATTATTTATGGCAGACAGCAAGGTGTGAATTTAGAGCAGTGTTTGTTGGTTTATTAAGGTCTTTGTCGCACTTCATAGACGGCATCTCTGCACCAAATCAGTGCATGAGATGTTGGTCTGGGTGATTGAACAAATGAATATATGGTTGAGGTATGTAATGAAAAGGGTTGAGTGATATAATAATCACTAATCAATAATAAAAATGACTCAACCCTGATTAGGGTGGTTACAGGTTCTCGCTGACTACACTGACATGGGCAGCAGTAATCTAATTATTGACCTTATTCTGAATAAGACAATATTGTGATTAAGGTGTTTACATGAGTCGCTTTTAGAATATTCTGCTCATGTTCAGGTTTTACATGTTATAGGACATAGATCGATTAACGGAACACGTCATTACGTCCCCACGCCACGCCGTCCAACGTTCCCTCACGTATCGACACAGAGTTCGTCTTCGGTATGGTACCGTATACAGTTTTGGGTGTTTTTATTTTACATTTTCTGAAAGCTTCAAGTGCAGTTAAGTATTTGTCGTGCTGTACGTGCTAATAGACGACTGCTTGAAGCCGTGGGCTGCGTCCCAAACCACGTACTTGCCTGCTATATAGTAGCTGAGGTACATGTATTTCTCCTACTATATAGCAGGTAAGTACGCGGTTTGGGACGCAGCCGTGCTCTCTTAGTTGCCGTCAAACGGTTGAGCGCTGCCGTGTGTGTACGCGTCCTGTCGCAAAATGCGGTGAAAACTCCCACACGATGTTAATAGTGTAATTAAGGTGTGTACATGTCTATGATCCACGTGGATAATGCGACTAAAACAGGAATGCTCCACGTGTCTTAATTCGATTTGTGTGTACTTCGGGTATGAGTTTAGTTGGATTAAGGTCATCAGTAATCGCTGTTTACATGCTAGTTTCTTAATCAGAGTATCGTCTTAATCGGGTTAATATTGGAATACTGTTGTCCATGTAAACGTACTGACTTATTGCTCTAATCTACACCTTGTTTGTTTGTTTTTTTTCTTTCTCATACCATACATGATCACGTCAAGGATTTGAGCTACCTGCTGCCTTTGCTATTTTATTTGTAGTCTATGCCAGTCACTATTTTTTTTTATTTATTTATTTTTGTTAGCTGCTGTTCCAGTTCCTGTTCGTATCTACGTTTGACTTTTAGAATATGTAACAAAGTTAAATGTGAATGTCCTTCTGTGTAGTATTAGTTCGCCTTCCCAAAGTGCTTATTGTGCGTCAATGGTTAGTCACGAGCGAACGTTGGTCACGTTGTAAAAATATCACCCAGCTCTAATGTGCTCTGGTGCTCATAAATAACTGCTTCTGTTGCTGTTTTCAGGGAACAAAATGCGTGAAGCCACATTTCTACCACAGCAGCTGTGTGTAGAAATGATCAAACCTCGCTCAGTAACACTTAGTAGATGTGGCAATAATGAACAGACTAGATCACAGTGTAGATAATGCCAAAAAGACATTTTGCTCACACACACACACACACACGAATGACTGCAATAGGATGTAGCACACGGTGTGTAATGTGTTTTCTGATTATGCAATCATTTCTAGCACATCCATTTACCGAAAACTTGACATAAAACTAGTGTCTGACCTTTTCAGCAACTGACTGTAGGACTGTATGAAGTCCCAGAAGTTTTGGCACCAAAATTTTTTTTTTTTAAGAAATCCCCTATAACTTTGCTGTTGATTATTGGCTACCGGTTCAGTACCAAATGTTTCATTGGTTTTGTTTTTGCCACCTGCTCGAGATAGCAAAAAAAAATAGACTGGTGCCAAGAGGAAGTAATGTTAAAGGGAGGAGGGTTAAGCAGCGTTGGTTATTGCTGGTGGGTTATTATGACTACTGCGTCGCACAGCATGCAGCGTGCTTGCACAAATTTCACTAAAACCGCACCAGCACAAATGCAGTAGCGAGTTCATAACATCCTTTTGTTGATGTCGATCTGCTTTCATACAATAGCGCTGATGTTCATTCATTTTCTACAACAGCAGCTCTGACAATATTGCTTGCTGTAATTCAAATGATAAGTTTGTTAATGTTCTTCAGGTTGTAATGTGTTATCGTTTCTATAGTGACGACTGTTTGAATGAGACGTGTATGCCGGACACTCCATGTAATCTAAAGTCTTAAGTCTAGTGATAAATAGATTTTTTTTAAAAAACAACAAAAAAAGTTTTGTTATTTAACTAAGATAAATATCTGTCAGTTCGTTTACACGGATAACGATAATCTGATAATAACCCGATTAAGACGAGACTCTGATTAAGATGCTAGAATGTAAACCGTGATTATTGATGACCTTAATCCGATTAAAGTCATACTCGAAGTAAACACAAATCAAATTGACGTGGAGTATTCCTGTTTTAGTCACGTTATGGAAGTGCATTACGGACACGTACACACCTTTTAATCACGCTGTTAACGTCGTGTGGGAGTTTTCACCGCGGTTTGCGACAGGACACACGGACACACACGGCAGCGCTCAACCGTTTGACGGCAAACGAGAGCACGGCTGCGTCCGAAACAGCGTACTCGCCTACTGTATAGTAGGAGAAATACATGTATCTCGGCTACTATATAGTAGGCAAGTACGCGGTTTGGGACGCAGCCCACGGCTTCAAGCAGTCGTCTGTTTGCACATGTAGCACGATGAATAAATTCCTGCACTTGAAGCTTTCGTAAAATTAAAAATCCATATTTTTGGATTTAATAAGGTCCATAATTAAATCGCTGTTTACATGGTAGTTTCTTAATCAGAGTATTGCCTTTAATCAGGTTAATATCGGATTATTGTTGTCCATGTAAACGTACTGTATGATTGCGTATATGCTCTCTTATTCCACTTCGGCTGCCGTCCCCTCTCCGAGATGATTCTTTTAGTCTCTCTCTCTCTCTGATTGTAACAGGGCCGACCTTGGACGAGGCCGAGCAGGAGCAGAGCTGATGTATGGGGTCTGTGCGCAGGCCGGCAGTAACTGAAAGCCGTGTTTTTATTTCCTAGCGCAGGGCAGAGTGTCAAGCCGTATAAGTGGGTTCATTTCTCCTACGCCGCACCCCCTCCCCTGCTCTCGCTGCTTGGGAGGAATGCTAAATGTCAGGCTAGCGGACACGTATTAGTCTGAATAGAATAAGTAGCAACAGAGGGAAAGGGCCTCGTACAGCGAGCGGGACTGAGCGTACGCATGAAGGTTTTCTCGCCTTATTTGTTTGATGTAAACTTGTCCACCGTCTACTACTAGCGCTAGTCTGCTGTATTAGATTTAAATGAAAGGAAAGCTTTGTAGCATTTCTTTCTGCACACATGGGATTGAACATGACGAGGTGCTTAATGTGGGTTCATGGGCTGCCCGCTGAGCCGATCTCTCAGCCTGTATGGAAATGCCAGTGCAGTGATGTGTGCAGCTCACCCTGCAAAGCACAAGGCTCTGCCACAGTGGTGCAGCCAGGAATTAATTTACTAAATGAAATCACTGCGTGATCTGTGCAATTATAATAAGCGTGAGGCGATGCTAGACGTTAGTGATGGCACAAATGTGTTATTTAATCCTTCAAGGCACGACCTATTGTCAACCAGTCTTCCCATATTAGTGAAGCTACCTTAAAACACCTTTTATGAGGATGAAAATAATATGCTAGTAATATGAGGAAATGACATTTTATCTAAGATCTATTCTTCTTGTCCTGTCAATATCCCTGAGCTCAGAGAGTAGCCAAGTTGGCTTTCATGTGGAATTAAAAATGTGCCAAAAGTATTGAACGGAACTCTTCAAGGAATGAACAAAAAATCTACAGTTGAGAGAAGAAAAAACACTCTGAAACTGAAAGCCGTGAACTCGGTGGCAAGAATCGAACACGGTCTTCAAATAAACAGCGTTCTTTAACAGTTTTCTAAGCTCCGTTTTCACTAACCATGGTTTACGAATGCGCCGCCAGAGGTTTCGCTTACGCTTTCAAACTTCTCGTTTACGCGCCGCAAGTTTACGTTCACCATTCTGCCGCTAATCTCATGCGTGGGTGGGGCTTAACAGCGATTTCCACTCGTCGTCTAGTGAGATTTGGATCGACGGTGTGGGTGTCCGGCCGAGGAGGAGGAGGATGACGGTGATGATGATTATGATGGCAACGCTCCGTGCCGCCCCTGAGAGCGCATCTTGAAAAAATAGTGGTATGAGACTACCCAAACCTCAAATATTAATTACGAGCTAATATACTGACATAGTAAGTAAGTAATTTCCACTACAAAGTTCGAACATTGTAAGTGCATCCAGAGCACTCTCCAAAATTCACGACGCTGAAGGCTCTACTTCCTGATCAGGGATCTGTTGATCCAAATCTCACTAGCCAATGAGAGTAAATCGCTGTTAAGCCCCGCCCACACGTGAGATTTGCGCCAGAATGGCGAACGTAAGCTTGCGGAGCGTAAACGAAAAGTTTGAAAGCGTAAACGAAACCTCTGGCGGCGCATTTATAAACCGCGATGAGCGAAAACGAAGCTTAGAAACTGTTAACAAAGAATGCTGTTTATTTGAAGACCGTGTTTTACGTCTGAATGTTTTTTTTTTTTTTTCTTCTTTCTCACTGTATATTTTTGTTCATTTCTTGAAAAGTTACATTCAATACTTTTGACACAAATTTAATTCCATACTTCCATACAGCCTGAACCAGGAAAAATGCATGATCCATCCTGATTGGTTAAACCTGATTCTCAGCATAAGGCAATACAATGTGATCAAGCAAACAAAGGGATGTGTTTTGAGCTTGTTTGTTTTGGGCTGGTTAAATATGGAGTCGTGATAATTGTTTTATTGACCTTTTCGAACGCCAGTATGGTGCAAGGCTTGTGTCAAACATGTTCTGTATGCATTCACTTATGCAGGAACGCCATTGCTTTGAGTTTTTGACACGATTGCGTCACGCCATCTTCAGCTGTCCGCTTCTGCCCACTGTAGCCTCTGATGGCTGTTCTTGGCTGACAGGATTGGAACACGTTGTGGTCTCCTGCTCTTGTAGCCCGTCCACCTCATGATTTGGCTTGTTGTGCGTTCTTTTTTTTTTTTCTTTTTTCTTTCCCTTCTCACCACGGTTGTAACGGTTATTTGATTTACCGTAGCCTTCCTATCAGCTCGAACCAGTCTGGGCGTTCTCCTCTGAACTCTCAAATCAAAGACGTTTCTTCCCACAGAACAGCTGCTCACTGGATGATGTTTGTTTTCTGCACCATTCTGTTTAAACTCTACTGCCGAGAGTCTTACGTGTGTGAAAATCCCAGGAGAAAATACTCAAACCAACAATCATACCAAGTCACCGAGATCACATCCCCCCCCCCCCCCCCCCCCCTCAATCTGATGTTCGATGTGAACATTACCTGAAGCTCTTGACCTGTGCCTGCTTGATTTTGTGCATTGCGCTGCTGTCCTCACACCATCGGCTCCCGTCCGTCAGCTCTGCATCACCTCGTGCACGAAGAGCATGAGCGGGAGGCAGGCAGGAGCTTCTGTCTATCTCAGAATGCCTGTGTGACATCTCTCAGTGGCCTCTTCATCAACCTTGAGAGGAACACACTCTGCATTCTAGCGCTGTGCGGCTCAGCCACAATTCACTACAGCAGTTCGGTTTAAAATAGAGCGCTGCACGGAGCCGTTGATCTCTGCAGCGCGCTGGCAGCAGCGCAGACACGTGGGATCAGTGCTGCTGGTTCATTTTTCAAGGGCAGGAAGCGGAAACTTAGGTTTAACAGCAGCTATACCAATATATGTGGTTTAGCCTGTAGGTTCTGTTTGTAGTATTGTCTGAGCGCAGTGCAAATGCGTATACTGTCGACTAGGTGTGAGAGTTTATCTACGATTTATAATGGTATGTGATGGTGATGAGGACATTTCAAGTAGTGATTCCTTCAGCTGAAAACCCACCATCATCTGTAGTCTTGTCTAGAACGTTAAATACTGTGTTTGACGTCACCTTAATGTTATGCCTAAGACGTTATTTCTAGGTGCTGCATCATTTCACTCGACATGTTTGAAAATAGAGTAGTAGCTTGCAAACATAGAATTTTTTTTTTTTTTTTTACATGTTTTTGTGAAGCTTTGATAAATTAACACCGAGTCATCCTCTTAATTCCATTTTAAATATATTTTGGCAGTTCTCCTGAACAAATGATTAAATACTCGCCGAGCTGCTGGAGTGTTAAGTCAAACGAAAGTCATGCAGAAAACTGCCATTAAGCCATATCATGATTATTCTGTTCATTTTTCTTTATTAATGTTGAGTAATACACGTTGAAGATTATCTATTTTGGCTATATATAATATATAACATTTGCGCAGCACTGTGTGTATAGTGGTGTTGGAGGCGCATTTGCCTCGCACCTCTGCAGGTGGAGGTTTGATTCCCACCTCCGTTCTGTGTGTGCGGAGTTTGCATGTTCTCCCCGTGTTTCAGGGGTTTCCTCCGCATACTCCGGTTTCCTCCCCCAGTCCAAAGACATGCATCGTAGGCTGATTTGGCATTTCCAAATTGTGTCTAGTGTGTGAATGTGTGTGCGATTGTGCCCTGCGGTGGGTTGACACCCCGTCCAGTGTGTCCCCCACCTTGTGCCTCTGGTTTCCTGGGATAGGCTCCAGGGTCTCCCATGACCTTGTGTAGGATCAGCAGTATGGAAAATGGATGGATGGATGGATAGTGGTGGACATATTAATACGAACAGCAATCGGGGCACACAAAGTTCCTGTCTGGGCTATTAATTATTCATATTAACATGAGAGACATGTAAGTTCAACCTCAGCAGCCTCAGAAAGAAAAGAATCCTCCGCATTGATTTTCACAAACAGATGTTTGTTTGTTTTTTTTTAATGTGGTATGCATGTTTTTTTTTACTAGTTTCTTTTACTGGTATGCAACTATTTTTATTAGACATTAATTAGCATGCACAGATGACAAGCAATCTTTTGAGAATCAGGCACACGGGTACGTGGAAACACCGACTGACCCCATCATATCACTCTCCGGAGAAGGATACACGGTCACCTTGTGGTTAAACATGTTCAAGAGATGATATACACACGAGCCAGACTCGGAGAATCTGTGTGTGATGTGAGGACAGAAAAACACCGCTCGTAGCTAAAACATTGTGCACCAACTGGATAGATAGATGGATAGATAGATGGATGGAAGGGGGAGTCGTGCTGATGGATGTGCACCTGACGGCTTGTCGTGCTGACCTAATGGATCGGAAGCTGCAGTCCTGCTGCTGCACTTTCCTTTCTCTCATCGAGCAGAGCAAAAAGAGGCACCATGCTTGGCTAAGCAACCAGCAGCAAGTCCATTTCTCAAAGGTTAATAGAGCTGCCTCATAATGCACACTAATCAGCAGCTAATGTGTTTGCTTTCTATTAATACCCACCCAGGTCAGCGGTGACGAACGGCTACCTTTCACTCAGGAGGCGTGCCAAATCGCCATTTCTCGTTCTCTTGTTTTTGGCCTCAGTCCGTATGCCGAGAAGAGTGAGGCTGTTATGTTAAGTGGAATGAAGAGTTGTACCCCCCCCCCCCCCCCCCCCCCCCCCACCCCTTTCCATTTTTTATTTTATTTTTTTCAGTGCAGCTATGAATTACTAATGGGCTGTGAATCCTCCAGAGAGCCCCCCCGTGACCTGTGGACAAATGGAGAGAGCAGCACTTGTGTTCTTAAAGAGCTTTTGTTCGTAGTCATTAGCATTAAATCGCTCCAATCTAGGGGAAGTACCTTATTCCTCTAATCTGAACTAGCGGTGAAAAGCTTTTAAACACCTCGGTATTATTTTCTATTTTCAGTGTTTCCTCACAGGCGTTTGCTTAACTAACGTACCACGCCGCATACGTTTCAGCCCCGCTGAGCGTTTTGGACACGTACTCGAGCTGGTGTTACGGGAAGCGCCGGATGCATGAGGACGGTGGCGTATGACGGCGGAGGCTTAGTCGGTGTTGGCGTTGGGCGTCCTGAGAGAGCTTCAGAGGATACGTGAAGGATTTTCCGCACCAAACCCCGGCCTCTGTTGTCTGTGTTTACTAGAGAGGACGAGACCGAGCGCTATATGTGTTTTCAGGTTTTCACTGCTGCGCTTACAGAGAAAGAAAAAGGTCAGATGTCTTGGTTCACTCGTACACGCACACACACTCGCGCGCTCACACACAGACATGATTGAAAGAGACATGATGAGCGGCTGAGCTCGGTCTCTCGTCGTCTGCTCTTTTGCACACACAGTGAGGAAGGTAATTGCTGATTAAGCCACACGACTGAACCTTTTCCCCTTTTACTGATTCGATCCTGCCGATTATTTCAGAATCCATTATTTCTCCCATACTTTAAGACAGGTTGTTAAAAGCAAAGCAACCAACTAGGTATGTAACTAGAATCAGCAGGATAATGATGTAATATTGATATTGTGATGAATGACCTGATCGTATTGTGAGAGGTTGCACGTATCGGTTGTAGAGGGTGGTAGGACGGTTTGAGCAGTTATACACTGGTTGTAATTTTCCTTAAGGTATATGTGAGAGAGCCATAAACTACTACATTTATGTGAGAGAACATCAAATAACACACTCCACTCAGAACTCGAGGAGACATGAGGAACAATGTTGGGGGGGGGTGCGGAATAGAGAACATGATTTTCTACCCATTTCCAGAATGCTGGCTCACAAATCACTGGCACTCTGTCTGTTTCAGAGCTTTGTCGCTCGTCCGTTCAGTCATTAATCATATTCATGCTCTTTTCTATTCGCATTAATGGGAAAAAGGTGATGACTGTCTAGTCGTATGTTCTATGGCTACTGGCAGTAATAGCATTGCCTTAAATAATCCAATAATCACTCTTGGCGATGCTCAGCGCCAGTTAATGCATACCGATGTCCGTGTCCGCAAAATAGCAGTTTCGCAATCTATAATTTTATAAATACGTCCTATTCGTTCATGTCCGTTCAAGCCTTTCGGAGATTTCCGACACCTGCCCATCACATCCATTTGTGCTCGTTGAACATCCCAGTCCAGATCTCGTCCCCTCCGCTGTTCTAATAACCTCCACTCTTCTGGGACGGCTCTCCACTAGATTTTGGAGCGTGGCTGTGGGGATTTGTGTTCATTCAGCCACAGGGGCATTAGTGAAGTCAGGCACTGATATTGGACGAGGAGGCCTAGGACGCGATCAGCATTCCAGTTCATCTCAAAGGTGTTCAGTAAGGGTCGAGGTCAGGACTCTCGTTCTTCCACTCCAGCCTCGTCTTCATGCAGCTCGTTTTGTGCACAGGGACATCGTGATGCTGGAACAGGTTTCGGGCGTCTTGGTTCCAGTGATATAACTGCTATTATGTAATAATGTACCAGTTGAAGTTTAAATAAGTGTTTATTGCATATTAACACGACTAATAATGCATCCGTCATTGTAATTTTCACGTAACACGTCTCTAGACAATAGAGATGTTTAGAATTAAAGACGAACAGATCCCTCCGGTTGAAGTAAAACAAAAACAACCCCGTGTAGCCTAGGGTGTGTCTCAATCAGTAGTCAGGGCACTGATCAGGGAGTCGGCCGTTTTAAGAGCTGTCTCAATCGCAAAATCTTTCCAGTGCACTGGAACGTTCGCTCCTTTAAAAAAATCCCACAATGCACCACAAAAACCAGGGAGGTTTTCAACGTAAGTAGCTTGTTGTTGTTGTAGCTCTCAAATGATTACTTACAATAGTAATTTTTATCTGTATTTGACGTTCTATATACGGTTTGTTTTACTCTAACAACTTTTAAGAGTTTGGTGATTTTAAAAAAATAAACAAATCTAGCCTACCATCCTGCTTGAAGTACCATGACAGTAATGCATGTGATCAAGTGAACAAATTTATATGACATATTAAACGTAGATATTTTGTATGTTTGGGATTTTGCAGTGGTGACGTCGTACAACGCGAGTACGTAGTCATGTCATCGGAAAATCGCGTCGTCGGTGTCCCGATGCGTAGCGAGCCGGGGTCCTTACCAGTGCCTGAACTCGTGTACACGGTATACTGATTCACGACCTGGAGAGATAAGGAGCTGATTGAGATGCACTGCTAGTTTAAATTAAGCTTGTTGATCTAGCTTGCAATGACCGGACACGCTCGGGGTTCATGTGCAGTACACTCTGAGTGCGTACAAATTTGTTGTTGTTTTTTTTGTTGTTGGTTTTTTTTGCACTTGTACATATTTACTAGTACAACATCAAGGACGTCGCGGCTCTGAAAGCCGAGGTAATATCCAGCCAGTTGCCGTAAACTCTTATGTTAGCTGAACACTATAACGCATGCGTTCACAGCATGACGTAATTACCGTAATTACGACTTGTAAAAAAACGTTCATGTCCTGGTAGAACTCGTACTTGCATCTTGTAAACTAGGCATTTTCTGAACACAGCTTCAGCGGCTTCAGCATAAAATGTAGTCAAGTAATTATCTCTTAATATTTCTGTGTAATAATTGACCATTATTAACGTCTTAATCACGCAAGATTAATCCAGAATTAAACGAAAGACACACGGTACAGTTCACTGTAGCTAGCACACACTGTTACTTGTCGAATTGTGGTTTTGTTTATCCGAGGATGCGAACAGCTCCGAGTAGAATGTCCTGGTTGTCATCTAGTAATTACGGAAAGATACAGCGTGAACGCAGCGCTAGCTATCTAGTGTTTGTTAAGGCAATATAAATCGGGCGTTATCGCTAACTAGCAAGCTAAGCCTGTTAGATTCTTAGTTAGCGAGTTCTCTGATGTAACAGTTAGCTAACATTAGCTTCTGTCGGCTTGGAACGGTGTCCGATTCGATAGAACGCAGATGAACAAATGTGTTTAGGAAAACTTTTCCGATTCTGACCCCCACACACAACATTTCAACTAATTCCGGCTTTGCTGTTAAAAATCACTGCGGTCTCCTGCTTGGTTTTTGTAACCAAGATTCGTGGCCGATGTCAGTGTGACGCATCTCACTCAGGGGTCTATACGGTATATTGTGAAGAGAAACAATTTGTGATTAGAAAGTGTTAGCAGTACATTGGATGTGCTGGGTGTGTAAATTTAATCTTTAACGCGTCAAATGCTTGCACTCCATTAGCAGCGCTAAATATCTTAGGTCCGGTATTCTGGTGTGTGTGTGTTTTTTTTTGTTTTTTTTGTTGTTGCTTTTTTCTCCGTGGCCGTGAAATGAATGGGAGCTGTGGAGAAACATGGGTTTCAGCACGATCACCATGCAACACACACACACGGACACAGAAAGCGCCAGCGGCAGGGACAGGCTAAGCAACTTGAGTTGCTTAAGAGCAAAAATAAATAAATAAATCAGTGTTTTAATACAGCGATCTAATCCGCTGAGTTAATAACCTTTATCTCTGGTAATTGCAGGGGTCTAAAAGCTTTAATGCTGCGGAACAAATGTGTCTCATGGCCCACAGAGAGTTCAGTGCGCGTGCGTGTGTGTGTGGACGGAGTGTGTGGGAAAGAGAACGGCCTTTTATTTATAAAACAAGCACTTATGAAATCAGAACAGGCCGTGTGTTTGGACATGTACTCTGTGTATAATACGCTTGTCAAACAGTGTGTTGGCGTTTTTGTAGATAGTATTGTTGATGTCCAGCGAACGCCAACGGGTTTAGTGACATGAATGTCGAGGCACACGTACTGTGCGGAACATAGCAGGCTGTCTTATGGAGAAATGGAAGGGATT